>NC_089494.1:22385494-22388600 GCF_036850765.1 Saccopteryx bilineata | reverse complement strand
CTCTTTGTAGTTGTGTCAATTTTGAAGCTGTATTATTGGAGCATGTGCTAGAACTGTTCTCTTCCAGGACAATTGAATCCCTTTTCAATATATGGTGATATTCTTTATCATCAGCAGTGCTTTTTATCTTAAGTCTGCTCTGCCTAAGAATACGGCCACACCAGCTCCCTTTGGGTTACAATCTCTGTCTCTTTACTGGAGTTTATTCAAAATAATTTTAAATTAATATTTTATTAATTTTTATGGTATAATATTTCCCCATGTATAAGATGCACCCTTTTTCAAAAAAGTTTGGGGTCTAAAAACTTGGTGCGTCTTATACAGTGGTTGTAAAATTTTTACTTGCATTTCCCGCTTTTTTTTGCATAGGTAAGGAGTTGTATGAATTTTATGATGAATAAAACTTGAGTTCGATAACTTTATGTAATACTTTTTTTTCCCAAATTTCAGGCCCCATAATTAAGATGTGTCTTATACATGGGCGCATCTTATAAGTGGGGAAATATGGTAATTCACATACCATAAAATTCCTCTGAGTTTTATCAATTTGCATTCATTTTGATTGCCTGTATTTTCAAACTGAAAAAAAAAAAGAGAGAGAAAGAACAGGTTGGTGGAAAAATGGATGTTATGACATGTGATAAATAGTTGAAGTAACTATGTATGTTTATCTTAAAGTAGAGAAAATGTTTATAGTTGAAGCATGTCAACTCTTCAAATATTCTAGAGTGTGAATTTATTCTGCAGGACTCCAAAGGGCAAACCAAGGCCAAGAGGGTTCATATACAAGGATATGCATTTGAGGGTTCTTAAAATTCTCAGGAGATAGGCATTGTCGCCACTGCAGCAGCTTTTGGCTATTACTGAAAGTATGTAAGCAGAGCTCGATAACTACCTGTTAATGATATTGTAAAAAATAAAATAAAATTCTTTGTGTAGATAGATGAACCTTGCCATGTTGAAGAGTTCTTTCTACTTTTAAATTCTGTGATGTTCTGATATAAAATTACATGTAACACTTCAACTTTTTAAAAATGATTAAAGAACCCAAGTAAAATACAGTAAAAAACCTATAATACAAAATAAACTTGCCCATATTTCAAACTATTATTTTCATTTTAAAATATTCTTATAAAATCGATGGTTATAATGCCTCAGGCACAGTTAGATGCCAGGTTTTAAGCAGTGTGGTAAGTTAGAGATGCCAGGTTATATGATAAAACATGAATACCTTTAAAAGCTTTCTTGAGATATATTAACCGTTAATAAAAGTATTTAGACAGGCTTGAAATTGCTGTCTATATAAAATAAATGGAGAATTATTATCAGGTTTTATATCTAACTTGACTGTTGAATAAAATGGACAGTTCCTTTGTTATCATGAGGCGCTGTGAATGTGTTTAGTTTGCAGTAGCAGTGTTCCAAGCAACTGCAGAGAGCATCGTCCTATTAAATAACAACAACAAAAAACAAAAAAACAAAAAAAACCCCACACAGTTGTAAATGTTGTGGCTTTTCAAGTAAAGGATGATTGATACCTGTGATTGGGACAATTAATTTATGATTGCTCAGTGATGCCTTTTACAGCCTTGCTACCAATAATGAAGATAACTTTTGCTTTTGCCACCAGATGGCAGAAGTAGGCATTGCTTAAATAAGAGTTTAAAGTACTTTAATATTTTTTACATAATTAGATTAAATCAAAACAGACTGTTTGAATAGTTTTAATGGTTCTTATAACAAGTTTAGTCTTGGTGAAAATGGAAAATATTAGCCATAATGACATTTTCCACTTAAATTCACTACAATTTTTTAAGCATTCTCTTAGAATACTATTTTTCTTTATGCTAAAATAGTCTCACAAGGAGTTCCCACTGATGTGGTTTAATGCATGAGTTAAATATTTCAGTTATTGCTTGATTTATTAATAATTGCTGTATCATCCTAAACGCGGTCAGTGGACACACCAATAGGAGTTAAATACCATTCAAAGAAGAAATGTGTAATGTCATTATTAAGTTAAAACAGATCGTTTTAAAAAGAATTAGAAGTGCTACAAAACAGAATATGGGGAATCACATGTACATTAATATAAAATAACTTGGATGGCTTTAAAAGATTTAAAAAACAATAAAATTTATTTATATAGATTATAGGCATTTAAAAAGGTCATTCCAAAGGAATATTCAGGTTTCTTTATTAAACAATAAATGCTATTGTTAATCAAGAAATGTTCCTAAAGATCAAAGACACATTAGGTATTTTTTTGTATGTAGTTATGTTTTTGTTCAGTCCTTTAAAAATTCCCCTTCCCTGTATCCCATTGACTCTTCAACTCTCTATGTCTGGCTTTTAACAGAGGGAATACTCATATCTGGTAAGTTTGTCTGGTTAGCATTTGTGTGAGCAACCTCTTCTTTGCCAACCCAACAGACTATTTTGATGATAATCTCTCAGTAGCATGTGACAAAGCTGACTGTGTTTCCTTCTGTTTTTTTTTAAATTTCATTTAGAAAATTAAATTTAATGGGGTGACATTAATCAATCAGAGTGCATAAGTTTCAGGTACACATTTCTCTAGCATTTGAACTATTGATTGTGTTGTGTACCCATCATCCAAAGTCAAATCATCCCCAATCGCCATATATAGTATTTTTCTCTTTTTACTCCTCTCCCTGTCCCCCACTCCTTACCCCTGGTAACCACTTCACTTCTTAAAACATGATCTGTCAGTCCGTTATAACGTGGATGGATCTGGAGATTATTATGCTAAGTGAAATAACCCAGTCAGAAAAAAACAAAAACCATATGATTTCACTTACATGTGGAATCTAATGAATAAAATAAACTAACAAAATAGAAACAGACTCATAGACACTGTGATGTATATTTTATATTTACGGTTTCTTCTGGTTTGAACTAGAAACTGCCAAGAGCCAGTCTCTCACAAGGCTAGCGATTGGCTTACGGCATATCTGGGTACCAAATATTCTGCCCAAGCAAAAACAAGCTGCATCACAAATTCACTTTGAATTTGAATCAAGAAACATGGAAAGAATGAGATATTAAGCACTGGGATTGGCAGTTGTAAATTCATGGATTAATT